>NW_025544776.1:0-1943 GCF_000003525.1 Blastomyces dermatitidis ER-3
GTCTTGACTCTTCAAAAATCACATTTATTCAAAATAATGTGAATAGAAACTCAAATTGTATTTATTCTTGTCTTCAGATTGCATTTGAATAAAAAGTTGACTTTGTACTTCTTCAAGAATCAAATTTTGATACTGAGCAAAAGTACATCATTTCTCATTCAAGCTATTACTGCTTTCTTCCTGAAGAATCTGAGATAAAATCAAGAGTAGTCTATGAGAGAAAAAGATCAAGATATTAATTTAATCTGAGATTTGATATTATATCTGACTCTGACATTCTAGTGAGTGACATTATAGATAAAGATAATGAGTTTGATACTATTCAACTTATAAATATCTATAATGAAAAATCATTGAAAGAAAACAACAATACCTGGACAATTAATAGAGGATTTTTGAATATAACTCTCTTAAAAAACTCTATAATTGCAGGAGACTTCAATGCACATCATCCCTGATGAAACTCAGAGTGCACAAGAGCAGTAAGAGCAGATAAACTGGTTGAATGAACTTTTGAGCATTCAATAGATTTAGTTAACAAGTCTGATCAATAAACATTCTTTAGAAAAGGCATGAAACAGAAATCTATTATAGATCTAACTTTCATGTCACAAAATCTAATTGAAAAAAGACTTATAAACTGATTTATTGATTCAAATGAAACCTCAGGATCAGATCATGAGATCATTCAATTTGATATTGAACTGAGTGAAAAACAAAGAAGTGAAAATCCTCTTCTCTCTAATCAGTATAACTTTGAAAAAGCTGATTGAAAAGCAGTTGAAGAAAGAGTAAAACAGCTGAAATCTGAAAGACAGAGTGAGCTCTATTGAAATCAAAGTCAAGATATATCAAATGAAATGCTTGAGAATAGAGCAAAGCTGATTACATCTATTCTTCTAACATATATTGAAGAAAATATTCCAAAGAAAAAGTCTTCTGAGTATTTCAAACCTTGATAGAATGAGAATATCACTTCTAAAAGAAAGCAATTAGTCACTGCTAAGAGAGATTGAAAGAATCACTTAATATCTGATGAAGAGTTCAAAGCTATTCAAAATGAATATTTTTCAGATATTAAAAAAGCCAAAACAGATTGCTGGAACAAATTTCTTGAAGAAGCACAAGAAAAAGAAGTTTTCAAAGCCTTCAACTATACTAAAACAAGAAGTGTAGCAAAGCTTCCAACCTTAGAATATGAATTTCAGAATGAATTATATACAGCAAATTCTTTTGAGGAAAAATGTCAAGCTTTTATAAGAATTCTCTTCCAAAACTCATCATCACATTTAGAAGAGAAGAATATGTCATTTCATGAATATATTGATGAAAATAACTGGGAATGACCTGAGCTTAC
Source organism: Blastomyces dermatitidis ER-3 (assembly GCF_000003525.1). Classification (NCBI taxonomy): domain Eukaryota; kingdom Fungi; phylum Ascomycota; class Eurotiomycetes; order Onygenales; family Ajellomycetaceae; genus Blastomyces; species Blastomyces dermatitidis. The sequence continues at coordinate 1,358 of NW_025544776.1, forward strand.
ATATGATGAACTAGAGTCAGCAATATTCTCAAGTTCAATTAAAACTGCTGCAGGGCCTGATTCAATTAATCACTCAATTATTCAAAATACATATTCCTACTTGAAGAATGAATATTTTGAGCTCTTTTTCAATCTCTTAAAAAATGGTTATCATTCTGAATGCTGGAGAGAAGCTACTGAAGTAATCCTTGCAAAATCTAATAGAAAGACTTCAATTTCTAAGTCATATAGAGTAATATCTCTGTTGAACTGTTTGAGAAAAATTCTAGAAAAGATAATAGCTACTAGATTATCTTTTATAAGCTCTATTAGTGATTCTCTTCTATTTAATGAATAAATGAGAGATAGAAAACAATGTTCTGCAATTGATACTGTTCTCTCAGTTATTCATGATATTCAAGTAGCAAAGCATGAAGGCCTGGTCTCAACTGCAGTTTTTATTGATATAAAAGATGCATTTGATCATGTGTCAAAGTCTAAGATGATTCAAACTTTGAAGATGTTAAAACTGTCACTTTCTCTAATAAAATGAGTCAATTGTTTCATGTCTAAAGAATTATACAACTATTCTTTGATGAAAGAAAAC